>NC_061805.1:52226495-52241495 GCF_021462225.1 Girardinichthys multiradiatus | reverse complement strand
CATCAGGGGCTGCAGTCAACATGTTTAAAACTGGACTCACCCCAGGACAGATCTTAGAGGGCTGCAGGATGCACAGCTGCAATGCTGCAATACAGAGAAACATCTGCTTTATCACCGCTCCACCTGCAGGGGGCACCACATATTACTGTCTGAGACCACTTCTTACCTCCATCAAACACAGCCAGGAAGGCCAGGATCAGGAAGGGGGCGCTCTTCCCTACAAAGTCATACATCACGCTCCCAAACGGAGCTCCGACTGAAACAAAACACAAAATGAACCTGAGGGAATATTTAACTTCACAAGGAATGTCAGGATACACTGTAGACTGCTGAGGAACTTCTTCTGCTCATCTCATGTCAGGAATGTAGGATTCAGAACCTGATTTCTAACTAGTTTAACTGCTCCACCTGCTGATATACTTTGGTAACTGCAGTATTTGTTTGCGACACCATGTAAAAGGGAGGAACAGTATAAAGAATCAGACTGACACGCGTCACACTGTTGGATGTTTGCCTTTTTGAAAGGCAGCAGGAAGACACACTGGCGTAGCCTTCCTTCACATTTAATGTTGTAGTTAAAAAGTTGTGCTCCATGAGCACCGCAGCTCTTACACGGCACGAAAGAACCACTGCTACCCAATCGCTGCAGCTGTAACTAAAATACCTCAGGAATGACCCAATAATATCATTTAATCTCAGTCTACGTAATGCAGATGCTCCACTCACCTTGGCATTATGGATGCTTGTAAAGAAAGATGAAATTGATGACTTGACCTACTTTCTGATTAATTTGGTTAATTATTATCTGCCCTCTTGAAGGGAGTCAAAGGGCAGGGATATGTCATTCCCAGACGGTCAGAAAAGAAAATTCAAACCAGACACTGACAAAATAAAGGACCCTATCCTAGCGCAGCAGAACGCACAACCGATCCCAATATACATGCGGTGCTGAGGGTGGAGGCACTTTAAACGCATCACAGATGTGACAGGACTGAATGTTTCACAAAAGCGCCTTCAGCTCCTCACAATTGGACCCATGTAACGGGTTTTCTATACACCAGGTTATGTGACTAGATCAGAAACAGAGAGCAGAAACTGAAACACTTGATCTGTTTCCAGAAGTCCACAAACAGGGGCGTGTGTGTGCAGTTCTATCTCACTCAGGACTCCCATGGCCAGTCCACCCAGTGCGATGCCCATCGCCACTCCTCGCTCCTCATCGTCGGTGTACACACTAGCCAGCATGCCGAGACCTGAACACAAACAAACATATCAACCTCATCAGCCCCACGTTCCATACGTCGTCTGGTAAAAATCAAACCCTTCCCAGGCTAATCCATCTTACTTCCTCATCTCTATTAGCTAGTTTACAGTGAGCATAAGATGGTCACCAGGTGGCGCTGAAGAACAGAGAGGTAAGCTAGAAGGTGGAACCAAAGCAGTGAGATCCTTGTACCCTGTGTAGCAGATGCTGACATCTAGTGTTCAGGTTGGAGACTGCAACCATCTCAAGGGTTCTATCCAAACTGTGGTCTTAATGATCTAAGGAGGAAACGATCAGTGGTTTCCACCTGGAAAAACACCTTCCGGTGATTATCGTTCTTCTTCTTGCAACTCTTTAGAGTTTCTCTTTTTTAATGTCACAGGTCTACAACCAGTTCACCCACCAAGAGCTAAATGTCCAAGAAAGTATTTCCTTCCAGTTTTCTCAGGTTGGCCGGTCATCGTTCCATGAAAAACGTCCTGTTTAAATGTTTGAATGTGTCTAGACAAGTTGAAGAACCCAGAAAACTTCTCCGCCCCATCTCAACTTCAACAAATGGCTTTAAAAGGACCTTTAGCTTTCCAACCACATGAAAACTGCTTTGAAAAAGTATTTGCTCCCTTACAGATTTCCTGTTTTTAAATGTTTCAGATCATCAAACAATAATCTGTCTAATTTCAAGAGACAAAACATCTGTCCAAACCAATCTGACTCTATGTGAAAAAGTAATTACCCCCCTTGTTAAATCATTAATTGTATACACATTTGTTAAGGGTTTTCATCTGTAAATGTGTTACACAGGGACCTTCACAGGTGTGGAGACTAGAACAGGTGAGTTAAAACATTTTTACAGGAGATGTACGTTCTCATTTATAAAGAACATTAGGGTTTTGGTCCAGAGCCTCTGTTGTAGTAATCACGCTTTAAAGAAGCAGATCATCAAATAATGTTCCTTTTTTGTTATTTTTCTAACTGAGAACCGAGACAGGTGGGAGTTTTCAGTCATCACCAGATAATCTGGGGTTGAGGAGAACTGAACCGGCCCAAACTGACCAAACCAAATGGACAAAGGGTTGAGTGGGGGTAAGACAGTTTTTGCTCCAGCTGTCTCTACAGAACTCCAAATCAAACAATCCAAACTGCCCTTCCAAGCAAAATCTGTCCAACAGGACTGATTAGTTTTCCAGAAGCTGTGACAAAAACAATGAAACCATTCTGGGCTCTATGTGAAAAATGTGACAGTGATGGTCCTAGGTGGTGTTTTTATTATTAACTGTTTTTGCTCATTTTCCGCTGAGCCGATCTTTTATGTGGGAGAAACCCTCTCTGATGACTACAAGTGTGATTCCAGGTTCTGTCGGGGAGTGTTTGTTGTTGCAGTTCTGACCCGCCACAGACGAGAAGGAAGAGCCAATTCCCTGCAGGGAGCGAGCGAAGAACAGCAGAGCGTAGGTCCCTGAGAAAGCGAACACTGACAGGGACACAGAGTCAGAAAAACCTGGAAAACATGCGGCAGGAATCATGATGGGGTCTGGAGGGAAAACTCACTGATGGTGGAAACAAACATGATGATGAATCCTGCAAACATCGGGATGTGATATCCGATCCTGCAGCCGGACAAACACTCAGTTATTCTTCAGAACATTAACTGGACTTTATCACAGCAATGCAGATAAACAGCTAATAAACAGGGCCAAAAGTTTCCTACAGTTTCTAAAGGGTTAATAAACATAAATGATACCTGTTGGTGAGCGGACCAACAAACGGGTTGACGAGCAGTTGGACCAGAGCTTTAGAGGCAAACAGCAAACCAACGCGGACATTTTCCTCCTCCAGGAAAACACTGTCCTGAAGACAGGAGGGATCCTGCAGAACGGCAAGGAAAGGAAGGAAACAAATGAAGGAAAATCAGGAAGGAGCAGAGGTGAGGAAAGGAAGGAAGGAAACACAAAGAGTAAGAACCTTCAGGTTATCAGCAGTCACATGGTTGTAGATGATCAGATGAACATCAACCAATAAACATTTATTTGTGGAGAACAAGAACAAAACATGTTTCACAAAAACAGGAAGCGATGAAAACAACAAAATGAACAAAGAAAGAAGCTAAGGATGGAAATGTGTTAACTGAGCTGATGTTGATGTGACACGAAACGACAAAACTTACAAAACTCAAATTAAAAAAAATGACAGAAATATGAATTGGGTATAAAAGCTCAAAATAACCCTAAATAAGTATGTATACTACAAAAAATGATTTAAAATCAAAATAAAAGTCAGACATGCAATAAAACTACTGTTATAATTGATTTAAGATTTGATTCAAATAGGGATTAATTAAATAATAATTACTGAAAACCTAAAGCAAAGAGTGGTCTGGTCAGGAAGGCTGCATGACCCTGGGTTTCTGTCCTTACTTTGGGTCTTATACAAAAGATCTGAGGGATCTAAAGGGCTTCCACCATAAAAGCAGATCTGATGAGTCTGCAGGACTTAAACAGCTTCAATAATCAATTAATAACCCTAAAATTTGTTCCAGAACGCACAGGTAGCCAAAAGCTGCATTGGTCTTCATTCATGCAGTTGAATTATGCAGAAAAACAAGAATTACAGTATCTGAGAACATACATTTTGGACCAATACAGAAACAGTCAGGTGATAACATCTTTTCTTGGCAAAATGTTATTGTGAATTAAAACATTTAAATTAGAATCAAACAAAAGACAAAGATTCCTAATTTGCTCTGAAGATTAATTCCCAGAGTTTTACTAGAAGTTTCTCTCTCTGAGGGTTTGATTGTTAAAACTTCAGTTTTCTCCTGAAAACTTCTGCCATCGCTGACTTAATATGTAAAATATGATAAAAATGTTTATGAATGGGATGAGGGCCATCAGGAGGCACAACAATATAAAGTTGTGGGTCATCAGCATAAGCATGAACATGAATGCTGGATCTCCTGATGATCTTCTCCAGAGTAGCTTGCATAAAGTAAATAGTGTGGGACTCTGTGTCTTATTTCTGATGTTTAGATGCTGAATTACTGATGGCTGATTAAGCTCCACCTACTGTTGTGTTGATGGTGTCGTTGATGCGGCTGGTCGGACCTGTTCGAGCAGTGTCTGGGGTTCCCTCCGTTCGACTCTCCTGCAGGGTAAAGGTGAGGTTATCAAATAGGGACACCAGCAGAGACAGCCGGGACCTCTGCTGTAACTCTGGACTCAGGATTGGAGTTCTGCTGCTGGGTGGAGACAGCTGGGAGGTCCAGCTAGGGGTCTGGAGGTTAGATCTGGAGGAGGGGGGCTGAGAGGTCACAGTATCCAGGTGTGGTGCACCGAGGCTGGGCTGAGGAAGCAGGGATGGCTGGACGGTCTGCGGTTCTGGACTGGGATGTTCCATGGCATACAGGAATGTTGGTATGATTGGCACTGAAAGAAGAAGATTGATTGGTTGATTGATACAGTCTCACATGAGTGACATATAAGAGTGTAGATTGTCATTTATCCAGGAGGTCTAACAATCTTCTGCCACAGAAGGCTGAACTAGCAGCAGAAACCACGAGGAGAGACAGAAGAGACAAGTCTGAACTGAAAGAGTCCGATTTAAAGTTCAGGTTCAGGAGGTGACACACGTGAGTCTGTGACCTCTGCAGCATCGGAAAGCTGGTGCATCTAACAGAAAACGACAGCGCCGACCTGCAGTTTCAGAGCTCCATCAGAGGGCGGTTCCTGACCCATAAATACACACAGCTCTGATGTTAAACCAGGAGTACATCTGGATCTAATGCATAAGCACCCCTGAGGAAACTCACTGAGTAAAGCTCCAGATTCTTCTTCTGATGACACCTTTCAGTTGTTTATCAACTGTTCCAGTTCTCCAGAAGATTCTGTGTTCATTCCTGCTGAATCTCAGATTTCATCGTTGTCTGATTCTCCTCTTCCTGATGCTCCCATGATACATGGTTTCTGTAAGCAACCAGCATCATGAAGACCCAGGACCACAGCAGACAGGTCAGGTAGAAAGCTCTGGTTCTGTTTAAAGCAGGGCTAGGTTCTACAACAATATCCCACGCTTTGAACATCTCCTAGAGCTCTGCTGAATCCATCACCAGACCTAACAAGACATGGACGTCCACCTAAACTGACAGGCTGGGCAAGGAGAGCATTAATCAGAGAAGCAGCCAAGAAGCCCATGGATCCGCAAAGATCCACAGCTCAAGTGGGAAAATCAGTCCACAGGACAAAAAGCCATGCACTCCACAAATCTGGCTTTTATAGAAGAGTGGAAGAAGAAAGCCAGAAGAACCTATATTTACAATTTGTCACAAGTCATATAGGATACACAGCAAACACAGAGAAGAAGCTGATCTGATCAGAGGACACCAAAACTGAACTTTCTGGCCTACGGGCAAAACAGTAAGTCAGGTGGAAAGCTAACTCTGCACAACACCCTGAACACATCATCTCCACAGTGACTCATGGTGGTGACTGTGTCATGCTGTGGGGATGCTTGGAAGAAAACTTGTTAGAGGCTGCAGAAGACTCGGGTCTGGGGTGGGGGTTCACCTTCCAGCAGGACAACCATCCTGAACATACAACCAGAGCTACAATGGATGGTTTAGATCAAAGTGGATTAACGTGTTAGAATGGCCTAGTCAAAGTCCAGACCTAAATTCACTAGTGAATCTGTGGCAGGAATTGAAAACTGATGTTCATAGATGTTCTCCACCCAATCTGACTGAACCTAGTCTAGATGTGTTTAGTTGGTGGAGACACACCCTAAAAGACCTGCAGCTGGACTGCAGCCAAGGAGGTTCTACAAAGTTCTGACGCAGGGGGCTGAATATAAATGCATGCCACACTTTTTAGATTTCAAAAAGCATCTATCAATATTCTTACACTTCATAATTCTGCAATATTTCATGTTTTCTGTCATGTTGTTGTGCTTCCTCACCAACCACAGTGAGCAGCATGTTGTCGAGCAGCAGAGCGACACAGACCACCACCAGCACCAGTCTGGGAGAACCTCGACTCTGGAGCAGCCACGCCATCTCTGCACAGACAGAAGCACCAACATCCTTCAGAACAGAGAACATTAACTGGAACCTTATCAGGAAACATCATCTGCACAGCTGTCATCTGGTTCCTGTTGGCTACAGTGGCCTTGTTTTAAATTTGTTCTAGTTTTAAAATGTGGGGCATGGAGGCACCTGAAGGAACCTAACCTCCTCCAAACCAGCAGAGGTTGGGTTCTTCAGCTTCCGGCTGGAACCTCCATCTAACACCTATCAGGATGTTTCTTCCTAATTCATGTAAAACATAAAAAACTTGATCCTGTTGAAAATGAACATTCAGTTTAATAGCAACATTCTGACATCATGAACAATACAACAGCATTGGCTGCTAAATCCTGTCTGAGCTTTTCTCTAGCAAGAAGGGGTTAAAGGTCAAAGAACAAAATCACCAGACTTGGAGAAGTCAGAGACAAAAAACAAATAGTTATTTTTTAAAGTGGAAGCCAAACATGTATATAAAATAAAGTATTATGTTAGGACAGCTCATTTAGTGCTGGTGTGTGCATCTAATAAATACAACACATAATAATAATAATAATAATAATGTTATTATTAATGTTCTTATCACTAATACATGAACTGCATATAACAAGCTGTATGGCTTTTACTGTGAAGTTCTGAGCATATCTGGTTCTTCACATTAAACAGTGCTCTATTCTTCCCTTGTCAAATGAACATTTGATAAAACTGAATCACATCCTGCTTTATTTCCATTCATCATGGCTTCATAACCTTTCTGTTGTGCAGGAACACAGAGATGGAGAGTTCCTTCATATCTCTTCTAATCTTTAATAAAACTACCGGGCAGGCCGTTATCATCAGAGGATCCAGTTATTAGTCTGAGCCTCCAGTCTGCAGCCGTCAACATGAAGCTGACCTGAAACTTAAACATCTGAGGATCTGAGGTTAGACCAACACTGAAGCATGGATTATAAATTCATGTTTCTGGTCCTCAGAGCCCCGCTGCATCCAGCAGTCAGTAAATGTCATGTTGTGGACATTTTCACTTTTGTTTTACAGTAAATTCTTCCTTCTTGCATTTCTGATTCCTCATTTGGTAATTTCATCCTGTGGTCACCCACTTCTCTTGTTTTTTCACCATGTTTCTTTGTTAGGTTTGCATGTCTCGGTGTCCTCTCTGTGGCCCATGATCTCCCACAGCTACTCGGCATTCAGTTAATCAGCTTCATCTGTTTCTTGTGTCAGTAATCGCTCCCACCCTCAGAATATATATTGTATTTCCTGCTTCTTTCAGTCATTGTTAGGTCCTCCAGATGCTTTCATTAATGTCTCACTGGTTTTCTCCTTGTTGTTATGTTTAACATCCACTTCTCCATGATTCTGCCTGCCTCCTGTCTGTATTTAGGTCCAACTCAGCAACACAACATGACAATGAAACGCTACAGTGTTTGCTTTAAAAACATTGCTGAGCTTTATTATAGTAAGAATAAACAACAAATTTCACTTATTTTAGAAAAGCAAATAGCAACACATTTAATTACTCATCATCACTGTCAAGACAAGACAGTAATACTGAAGGGATTCATTAGCCTGGACGCTTGGATGGACAAAAGGCTGGAATATGTCTCCTGAATTAAGGTAAAACGAGACAGACTGGTTCATGTAAGAAGGTCAATTCCATTTTATACTGATGTTTGACACACAGATAGAATTATTTTATATAATCTGATGACAGAGTTTGAACACACCTGGAAGTACAAGGCTTTCCCTTTCCTGTACAAGTTTCACTGCAGAATCTCCTGTTAATGGTGAGACGAGGTTGATAAACCAGCATGTTTGTCTCACGGACAACACAGACCAAAAGGTGCACATATTAAAAAAGCTACTGCAAAACCTCTGAGAGGACATAGGACCTACATATTTAAATACCCATCTGGTCCATAACATGAGTAAAGTTAAAACATGTAGCAAAGTTGAAGCTTTATAAACAGCAGTGTACTAGAACCATGTATGTTTTGGACTATACACCTAGAGGCTATCCGAGGTATTGCATTTTAAAGCCTCTTGGACTGCAGACCACCGTTTGACACAAATTAAAAGGTCAATTCACTCAGGATCTTTCACTAAAAGGAACGAGGAATGTCTGAAAGGAATGCCCAGAATATTCAACCAATCAAGGTCCAATAAAACCTATTTCTAGGCTGCAATTTAGAATAACAATGCTTGACCCTGGATTCTTATTGGCTACTGAAATGTTAACCTCTGGCCAATCAAAATATACTGTGCTGATTGGCTGATGTCTGGGCACTATGAGCACAGAGTCACAATCAGCCTTGCTCTTAGCCATTAATGCATGAAATTTGATATTTATCTGATCGAAGTCAGTTTCTCTCTGCCAATAGAGGTTAGAAGAAACATTTATTAAAAGAAATGAAATATAAATGCAAGAAAATGTCAGTCAGATAATAAAAAGAGTTGAAAAGGGCATTTTAAAAGAGGACAGTGAGCTAGCTAGGAACAACCTAATCCCAAACCAGTAGAGTTAAAGGTTCAAAACAGGTATGCGGAGTGGGGCTGAACTTTGGGTCATTATTTTCAACTAGAACGGCCACATACTGTGGAGAGGCATCACTTACAGGCAACACAGGGTAATTCAAAGTGCTTCGCAGGACAAGGAAGAAACTATGGTACAGAAACACACATTAAAGACGGAAATAGAAGTAGAATTCAAGAATAAGACAAAAAATAGAAAATTGTACAAGGTAACAGATAATTAGTTGGGTCTCTAATTATCTGTTACCTTGTACAATTTTCTATTTTTTGGCTAAAAATATATAAACAACAAAACGGTTACAAACACAGTAACCAGTAACTCAAATTAAATAAACAAGTGAAACATGGCCTCAAAACAAGAGCAAGCTTCATAGGAAGATTTCCCTTTTTTCGTTAGAAATCAGTTGAACTTATCCCAGAGCAATCAACATGGGTAGTTTCAGATCCTGCTGAAGAGTGTTCCAAGTTGACGGGGCAGAGTAGGTTCTGATCGTCCTAACCTCTGAACACTGACTCGGTGACTGGTGAATTGACACAGAGATAAGTTGTGTATCATCAGCATAAGGTAAGAGAGGTTGTCGTACTACAGAACCTGACGTTAGGGAAGCACATAAAAGAGGTCCAAGAATAGAAGCTTGAGGAAGACGCGGTCCTTTGGTACGTTCTCTTTGTACCCACAAGTCAGAGTTCCCAGTTGGAAAAATCACAAGAACACCCCCTGAAGTAAGAATCTGACAGGAAAATATGGTATTCAACATGGCTGCGCACATACTGGCTGTAGTGAAAGTTGCAGATTAAATATTCTCTTCTTTCAAAGTTTGAACTCCTAAAATGAAGAGAAATATGTTGTTATTGGCTTGCTTTGCGAACAGTACCTAGGATCAAAACAAATAACGGGTCACACAATTTTCTGACTTGCATCCAATGCATTCGACTCGGTTAAGACATCATTCCAAGCTCTGACTTTCAGGACAACTTGAACACAGCATAAATTTACAAAGATTTAAAATGGCTAAATTCAACAAAGTAACCCGGGTCTGCCTGACCCTGTCCAACCTCAAACATATAGAAGAAGGTCCAGCCATTACTCTGAAGGTCTAAGTAATTCAACCAGGTTCCATTCATTTTAGTGTCAGCATCGGCCGACTGTTAGCCATCTGCCTGCTGATTGTTTCTGATGCTGTTTCCTGCCTGCATAACACAATTATCCCACAGGCACACACCGCCTATTTCTTATATCTCTGTCCATCTTATTTGTTCATCTCTCCCTCCTGGCTCCTATTTTGGATACAAAATTGATTAAAAATTTTATTTTGCTTCAGAATTATTTGTTAAACACAGTGAAAAGGAAACAACAGATCAACTGCAGGAGTTTTCAGAAATTAAACGTTTTCTGGAAATGGAAAAATTCACACAAAACTTTTCTTTTGGGTAATGTTCTCACCCATCTAAACAGCTGAAACACACCTGATCAAAAACCGACAAATATCATTTTAAAATAAAAAAGAATAAATAATTGGAAAATATTTACATGAAATAAGATTGTCTTTATATATATAAAGACAATCTTATTTCATGTAAATATTTTCCAATTATTTAAATATTATTATTTAATAATAATATATAGATTATTATCTATTTAAAAAAATTATGAAATGTAAATAAAACATTGTAATGAAAAACTGTAATTTTATAAATATAATAAATATATGGGAACAGATTTAAAATAAAATCAAATACAAGCAATTTGTATTAAAAAAGTTAAGAACCAATTATTAGGAGCAGTGGTTGAAAAAGTTAGAAATTAAATCATCACACACAAACAAAGAAACATAAAATTAATCCACTAGATATAAAACTGCATCTGATCGTATGTGAAGTTAAACTAAGATCAGAAGGAAATCCTACCTATACCTATATAAATCTCTGCGTCTCCTTAAAACATCTTTCTAAATCAGCTTTAAGGTAAAAACAATGTGTGGGATGAAGAGACAGGTGGGTCCTACCTGAGGCAGCGATGCTCTTTATTCTGTGTCAAGCTGTTAGGCAGCCGGCTATAAATCCAACCACAGGGGAGGAGAGATGCAGCTGACAGAGGAGAGAGGATGAAGAAGAGCACAGAGAAGATGAAGAAGAGGACAGAGGAGGATGAAGAAGAGGACAGAGGAGGATGAAGAAGAGGACAGAGGAGGATGAAGAAGAGGACAGAGGAGGATGAAGATGAAGACAGAGAAGGATGAAGATGAAGACAGAGGAGGATGAAGAAGAGGACAGAGGAGGATGAAGAAGAGGACAGAGGAGGATGAAGATGAAGACAGAGAAGGATGAAGATGAAGACAGAGGAGGATGAAGAAGAGGACAGAGGAGGATGAAGAAGAGGACAGAGGAGGATGAAGATGAAGACAGAGAAGGATGAAGATGAAGACAGAGGAGGATGAAGAAGAGGACAGAGGAGGATGAAGAAGAGGACAGAGGAGGATGAAGATGAAGACAGAGAAGGATGAAGATGAAGACAGAGGAGGATGAAGAAGAGGACAGAGAAGATGAAGATGAAGACAGAGGAGGATGAAGATGAAGACAGAGAGGAGGATGAAGAAGAGGACAGAGGAGGATGAAGATGAAGACAGAGGAGGATGAAGAAGAGCACAGAGAAGATGAAGATGAAGACAGAGGAGGATGAAGATGAAGACAGAGAGGAGGATGAAGAAGAGGACAGAGAAGATGAAGAAGAGGACAGAGGAGGAGGAAGAAGAGGACAGAGGAGGATGAAGATGAAGACAGAGAAGGATGAAGATGAAGACAGAGGAGGATGAAGAAGAGGACAGAGAAGATGAAGATGAAGACAGAGGAGGATGAAGATGAAGACAGAGAGGAGGATGAAGAAGAGGACAGAGGAGGATGAAGATGAAGACAGAGGAGGATGAAGATGAAGACAGAGAGGAGGATGAAGAAGAGGACAGAGAAGATGAAGACAGAGGAGGATGAAGATGAAGACAGAGAGGAGGATGAAGAAGAGGACAGAGGAGGATGAAGATGAAGACAGAGGAGGATGAAGATGAAGACAGAGAGGAGGATGAAGAAGAGGACAGAGGAGGATGAAGAAGAGGACAGAGGAGGATGAAGAAGAGGACAGAGGAGGATGAAGAAGAGGACAGAGGAGGATGAAGATGAAGACAGAGAAGGATGAAGATGAAGACAGAGGAGGATGAAGAAGAGGACAGAGAAGATGAAGATGAAGACAGAGGAGGATGAAGATGAAGACAGAGAGGAGGATGAAGAAGAGGACAGAGGAGGATGAAGATGAAGACAGAGGAGGATGAAGAAGAGGACAGAGGAGGATGAAGAAGAGGACAGAGGAGGATGAAGAAGAGGACAGAGGAGGATGAAGATGAAGACAGAGAAGGATGAAGATGAAGACAGAGGAGGATGAAGAAGAGGACAGAGGAGGATGAAGAAGAGGACAGAGGAGGATGAAGATGAAGACAGAGAAGGATGAAGATGAAGACAGAGGAGGATGAAGAAGAGGACAGAGAAGATGAAGATGAAGACAGAGGAGGATGAAGATGAAGACAGAGAGGAGGATGAAGAAGAGGACAGAGGAGGATGAAGATGAAGACAGAGGAGGATGAAGAAGAGCACAGAGAAGATGAAGATGAAGACAGAGGAGGATGAAGATGAAGACAGAGAGGAGGATGAAGAAGAGGACAGAGAAGATGAAGAAGAGGACAGAGGAGGAGGAAGAAGAGGACAGAGGAGGATGAAGATGAAGACAGAGAAGGATGAAGATGAAGACAGAGGAGGATGAAGAAGAGGACAGAGAAGATGAAGATGAAGACAGAGGAGGATGAAGATGAAGACAGAGAGGAGGATGAAGAAGAGGACAGAGGAGGATGAAGATGAAGACAGAGGAGGATGAAGATGAAGACAGAGAGGAGGATGAAGAAGAGGACAGAGAAGATGAAGACAGAGGAGGATGAAGATGAAGACAGAGAGGAGGATGAAGAAGAGGACAGAGGAGGATGAAGATGAAGACAGAGGAGGATGAAGAAGAGGACAGAGAAGATGAAGAAGAGGACAGAGGAGGATGAAGAAGAGGACAGAGGAGGATGAAGATGAAGACAGAGAGGAGGATGAAGAAGAGGACAGAGGAGGATGAAGATGAAGACAGAGAGGAGGATGAAGAAGAGGACAGAGGAGGATGAAGAAGAGCACAGAGAAGATGAAGAAGAGGACAGAGGAGGATGAAGATGAAGACAGAGGAGGATGAAGATGAAGACAGAGAGGAGGATGAAGAAGAGGACAGAGGAGGATGAAGAAGAGCACAGAGAAGATGAAGATGAAGACAGAGGAAGATGAAGAAGAGCACAGAGAAGATGAAGAAGAGGACAGAGGAGGATGAAGAAGAGGACAGAGAAGATGAAGATGAAGACAGAGGAGGATGAAGATGAAGACAGAGAGGAGGATGAAGAAGAGGACAGAGGAGGATGAAGATGAAGACAGAGGAGGATGAAGAAGAGCACAGAGAAGATGAAGATGAAGACAGAGAGGAGGATGAAGAAGAGGACAGAGGAGGATGAAGATGAAGACAGAGGAGGATGAAGATGAAGACAGAGGAGGATGAAGAAGAGGACAGAGAAGATGAAGACAGAGGAGGATGAAGATGAAGACAGAGAGGAGGATGAAGAAGAGGACAGAGGAGGATGAAGAAGAGGACAGAGGAGGATGAAGATGAAGACAGAGGAGGATGAAGATGAAGACAGAGAGGAGGATGAAGAAGAGGACAGAGGAGGATGAAGATGAAGACAGAGGAGGATGAAGATGAAGACAGAGAGGAGGATGAAGAAGAGGACAGAGGAGGATGAAGATGAAGACAGAGGAGGATGAAGATGAAGACAGAGAGGAGGATGAAGAAGAGGACAGAGGAGGATGAAGATGAAGACAGAGGAGGATGAAGATGAAGACAGAGAGGAGGATGAAGAAGAGGACAGAGGAGGATGAAGATGAAGACAGAGGAGGATGAAGATGAAGACAGAGAGGAGGATGAAGAAGAGGACAGAGGAGGATGAAGAAGAGGACAGAGGAGGATGAAGATGAAGACAGAGGAGGATGAAGATGAAGACAGAGAGGAGGATGAAGAAGAGGACAGAGGAGGATGAAGATGAAGACAGAGAGGATGAAGATGAAGACAGAGAGGAGGATGAAGAAGAGCACAGAGGAAGGATGAAGATGAAGACAGAGGAGGATGAAGATGAAGACAGAGAGGAGGATGAAGAAGAGGAAGAGGAGGATGAAGATGAAGACAGAGGAGGATGAAGATGAAGACAGAGAGGAGGATGAAGAAGAGGACAGAGAAGATGAAGACAGAGGAGGATGAAGATGAAGACAGAGAGGAGGATGAAGAAGAGGACAGAGGAGGATGAAGAAGAGCACAGAGAAGATGAAGATGAAGACAGAGGAGGATGAAGAAGAGGACAGAGGAGGATGAAGAAGAGGACAGAGGAGGATGAAGAAGAGGACAGAGGAGGATGAAGATGAGACAGAGGAGGATGAAGATGAAGACAGAGAGGAGGATGAAGAAGAGGACAGAGGAGGATGAAGATGAAGACAGAGGAGGATGAAGATGAAAGGACAGAGAGGAGGATGAAGAAGAGGACAGAGGAGGATGAAGATGAAGACAAGAGGAGGATGAAGATGAAGACAGAGAGAGGAGGATAGAAGACGAGGACAGAGGAGGATGAAGATGAAGACAGAGGAGGATGAAGAAGAGCACAGAGAAGATGAAGATGAAGACAGAGGAGGATGAAGATGAAGACAGAGAGGAGGATGAAGAAGAGGACAGAGGAGGATGAAGATGAAGACAGAGGAGGATGAAGATGAAGACAGAGAGGAGGATGAAGAAGAGGACAGAGAGGAGGATGAAGAAGAGGACAGAGGAGGATGAAGACAGAGGAGGATGAAGATGAAGACAGAGAGGAGGATGAAGAAGAGGACAGAGGAGGATGAAGATGAAGACAGAGGAGGATGAAGAAGAGCACAGAGAGGAGGATGAAGAAGAGGACAGAGGAGGATGAAGATGAAGACAGAGGAGGATGAAGAAGAGCACAAAGAGGAGGATGAAGAAGAGGACAGAGAGGAGGATGAAGAAGAGGACAGA